>NC_079874.1:13982646-14035146 GCF_023065955.2 Ursus arctos | reverse complement strand
CATCAACAGTTGGAACTGCCCTAACATACTCACAAACGTGGTCCCGACACACACATACACAAGAAACACACACAAACTCCCATTGACTTTTACTTACAGTCATGCACAATGGTTTCCGCAAACACACACACACACACACTATCACACTCACAACACAGCATTCACACTGGCACTTGAATCTGCCCTAACATACAAACAAACGTGGTCCCGACACACACATACACAAGAAACACACACAAACACCCATCAACTTTTTGTTACAGGCAGACAGAGTGGGGTTTCCCCAAACACACACACACACACACACACACACACTGTCACACTAACAGCACAGTACGCACACTGGGCCTCGGCAGAGCCATCAACACTTGGAACTGCCCTAACATACTCACAAACGTTTTCCCGACACACACATACACAAGAAACACACACAAACACCCATCGACTTTTTCTTACAGGCATACACAACGGTTTCCCGCGAACACACACACACAGAGTCACACTTACAACACAGCACTCACAATGGGTATCCAGCAGAACCATCAACACTTGGAACTGCCCTAAAATATTGACAAATGTGGTCGCGACACACACATACACATGAAACTCACACAAACATCCATCGCCTTATTCTTACAGGCATACACAATGTTTTCCCGCCAACACAAACACACACAGAAACACACACTGCCACACTCACAACACAGCATTCACACTGGCACTTGGAACTGCCACAACATACTCACATACGTGGTCCCGACACACACATACACAAGAAACACACACAAACACCCATCGACTTTTTCTTAGAAGCATACACTGTGGGGTTCCCCCAAACACACACACACACACACAGACACACACACACTGTCACACTCACAACACAGCACTCTCACTGGGTCTCCAGCAGAGCCATCAACACTTGGAACTGCCCTAACATATTCACAAATGTGGTCCCGACACACACATACAGAAGAAACACACACAAACACCCATGGAATTTTTCTTATAGGCATACAGACTGGTTTCCTGCAAACACACACACAGACACGCACACACACTGTCACACTCACAACACACACTCACACTGGATATCCAGCAAACTCATGAACACTTGGAACTGCCCTCACAAACTCACAAATGTGGATCTGAAACACAATACGCAAGAACACACAAATACACCCATCGACTTTTTCATACAGGCATACACAATGGTTACCGGAAAACACACACACACACACACACACACTGTCACACTCGCAACACAGCACTCACACTGGGCCTCGGCAGAGCCATCAACACTTGGAACTGCCCTAACATACTCACAAACGTTTTCCCGACACACACATACACAAGAAACTCACACAAACACCCATGGAATTTTTCTTACAGGAGTACACAGGGGGTTCTGAAACACACACAGACACACACACACTATCACACTCACAACACAGCACTCACACTGGGTCTCCAACACAGCCGTCAACACTTGGAACTGCTTTAACATAATCACAAACATGGTCCTGACACACACATATACAAATAACACACACAAACACCCATCGACTTTTTCTTGCAGGCATACACAATGGTTTCCTGCAAACACACACACACACACACACACAAAAGTCACACTCACGACAGAGCACTCACATGGGATCTCCAGCAGAGCCATGAACACTTGGAATTACCTTAACATATTCACAAACGTGGTCCCGAAACACACATGCAGAAGAAACACACAAAAACACCCTACGACTTTTTCTTACAGACATACACAATGGTATCCAGCAAAACACACACACACACACACACACACACATACACTATCACACGCACAACACAGCACTCACACTGGGTCCCCGGCATAGCCATCAACAGTTGGAACTGCCCTAACATACTCACAAACGTGGTCCCGACACACACATACACAAGAAACACACACAAACTCCCATTGACTTTTACGTACAGTCATGCACAATGGTTTCCGCAAACACACACACACACTATCACACTCACAACACAGCATTCACACTGGCACTTGAATCTGCCCTAACATACACACAAACGTGGTCCCGACACACACATACACAAGAAACACACACAAACACCCATCAACTTTTTGTTACAGGCAGACAGAGTGGGGTTTCCCCAAACACACACACACACACACACACACACACACTGTCACACTAACAGCACAGTACGCACACTGGGCCTCGGCAGAGCCATCAACACTTGGAACTGCCCTAACATACTCACAAACGTTTTCCCGACACACACATACACAAGAAACACACACAAACACCCATCGACTTTTTCTTACAGGCATACACAACGGTTTCCCGCGAACACACACACACACAGTCACACTTACAACACAGCACTCACAATGGGTATCCAGCAGAACCATCAACACTTGGAACTGCCCTAAAATATTGACAAATGTGGTCGCGACACACACATACACATGAAACTCACACAAACATCCATCGACTTATTCTTACAGGCATACACAATGTTTTCCCGCCATCACAAACACACACAGAAACACACACTGCCACACTCACAACACAGCATTCACACTGGCACTTGGAACTGCCACAACATACTCACATACGTGGTCCCGACACACACATACACAAGAAACACACACAAACACCCATCGACTTTTTCTTAGAAGCATACACTGTGGGGTTCCCCCAAACACACACACACACACAGACACACACACACTGTCACACTCACAACACAGCACTCTCACTGGGTCTCCAGCAGAGCCATCAACACTTGGAACTGCCCTAACATATTCACAAATGTGGTCCCGACACACACATACAGAAGAAACACACACAAACACCCATGGAATTTTTCTTATAGGCATACAGACTGGTTTCCTGCAAACACACACACAGACACGCACACACACTGTCACACTCACAACATACACTCACACTGGATATCCAGCAAACTCATGAACACTTGGAACTGCCCTCACACACTCACAAATGTGGATCTGAAACACAATACGCAAGAACACACAAATACACCCATCGACTTTTTCATACAGGCATACACAATGGTTACCGGAAAACACACACACACACGCACACACACACACTGTCACACTCGCAACACAGCACTCACACTGGGCCTCGGCAGAGCCATCAACACTTGGAACTGCCCTAACATACTCACAAACGTTTTCCCGACACACACATACACAAGAAACACACACAAACACCCATGGAATTTTTCTTACAGGCGTACACAGGGGGTTCTGAAACACACACAGACACACACACACTATCACACTCACAACACCGCACTCACACTGGGTCTCCAACACAGCCGTCAACACTTGGAACTGCTTTAACATAATCACAAACATGGTCCTGACACACACATATACAAATAACACACACAAACACCCATCGACTTTTTCTTGCAGGCATACACAATGGTTTCCTGCAAACACACACACACACACACACACAAAAGTCACACTCACGACAGAGCACTCACATTGGATCTCCAGCAGAGCCATGAACACTTGGAATTACCTTAACATATTCACAAACGTGGTCCCGAAACACACATGCAGAAGAAACACACAAAAACACCCTACGACTTTTTCTTACAGACATACACAATGGTATCCAGCAAAACACACACACTCACACACACACACATACACTATCACACGCACAACACAGCACTCACACTGGGTCCCCGGCATAGCCATCAACAGTTGGAACTGCCCTAACATACTCACAAACGTGGTCCCGACACACACATACACAAGAAACACACACAAACTCCCATTGACTTTTACTTACAGTCATGCACAATGGTTTCCGCAAACACACACACACACACACTATCACACTCACAACACAGCATTCACACTGGCACTTGAATCTGCCCTAACATACAAACAAACGTGGTCCCGACACACACATACAGAAGAAACACACACAAACATCCATCAACTTTTTGTTACAGGCAGACAGAGTGGGGTTTCTCCAAACACACACACACACACACACTGTCACACTAACAGCACAGTACGCACACTGGGCCTCGGCAGAGCCATCAACACTTGGAACTGCCCTAACATACTCAGAAACTTTTTCCCGACACACACATACACAAGAAACACACACAAACACCCATCGACTTTTTCTTACAGGCAAACACAACGGTTTCCCGCGAACACACACACACACAGTCACACTTACAACACAGCACTCACAATGGGTATCCAGCAGAACCATCAACACTTGGAACTGCCCTAAAATATTGACAAATGTGGTCGCGACACACACATACACATGAAACTCACACACACATCCATCGACTTATTCTTACAGGCATACACAATGTTTTCCCGCCAACACAAACACACACAGAAACACACACTGCCACACTCACAACACAGCATTCACACTGGCACTTGGAACTGCCACAACATACTCACATACGTGGTCCCGACACACACATACACAAGAAACACACACAAACACCCATCGACTTTTTCTTAGAAGCATACACTGTGGGGTTCCCCCAAACACACACACACACACACAGACACACACACACTGTCACACTCACAACACAGCACTCTCACTGGGTCTCCAGCAGAGCCATCAACACTTGGAACTGCCCTAACATATTCACAAATGTGGTCCCGACACACACATACAGAAGAAACACACACAAACACCCATCGAATTTTTCTTATAGGCATACAGACTGGTTTCCTGCAAACACACACACAGACACGCACACACACTGTCACACTCACAACATACACTTACACTGGATATCCAGCAAACTCATGAACACTTGGAACTGCCCTCACACACTCACAAATGTGGATCTGAAACACAATACGCAAGAACACACAAATACACCCATCGACTTTTTCATACAGGCATACACAATGGTTACCCGAAAACACACACACACACACACACACACTGTCACACTCGCAACACAGCACTCACACTGTGCCTCGGCAGAGCCATCAACACTTGGAACTGCCCTAACATACTCACAAACGTTTTCCCGACACACACATACACAAGAAACACACACAAACACCCATGGAATTTTTCTTACAGGCGTACACAGGGGGTTCTGAAACACACACAGACACACACACACTATCACACTCACAACACAGCACTCACACTGGGTCTCCAACACAGCCGTCAACACTTGGAAATGCTTTAACATAATCACAAACATGGTCCTGACACACACATATACAAATAACACACACAAACACCCATCGACTTTTTCTTGCAGGCATACACAATGGTTTCCTGCAAACACACACACACACACACACAAAAATCACACTCACGACAGAGCACTCACATTGGATCTCCAGCAGAGCCATGAACACTTGGAATTACCTTAACATATTCAGAAACGTGGTCCCGAAACACACATGCAGAAGAAACACACAAAAACACCCTACGACTTTTTCTTACAGACATACACAATGGTATCCAGCAAAACACACACACACACACACACACATACACTATCACACGCACAACACAGCACTCACACTGGGTCCCCGGCATAGCCATCAACAGTTGGAACTGCCCTAACATACTCACAAACGTGGTCCCGACACACACATACACAAGAAACACACACAAACTCCCATTGACTTTTACTTACAGTCATGCACAATGGTTTCCGCAAACACACACACACACACACTATCACACTCACAACACAGCATTCACACTGGCACTTGAATCTGCCCTAACATACAAACAAACGTGGTCCCGACACACACATACAGAAGAAACACACACAAACATCCATCAACTTTTGTTACAGGCAGACAGAGTGGGGTTTCTCCAAACACACACACACACACACACTGTCACACTAACAGCACAGTACGCACACTGGGCCTCGGCAGAGCCATCAACACTTGGAACTGCCCTAACATATTCACAAATGTGGTCCCGACACACACATACAGAAGAAACACACACAAACACCCATCGAATTTTTCTTATAGGCATACAGACGGGTTTCCTGCAAGCACACACACAGACACGCACACACACTGTCACACTCACAACACACATTCACACTGGATATCCAGCAAACTCATGAACACTTGGAACTGCCCTCACACACTCACAAATGTGGATCTGAAACACAATACGCAAGAACACACAAATACACCCATCGACTTTTTCATACAGGCATACACAATGGTTACCCGAAAACACACACACACACACACACACACTCTCACACTCACAACACAGTACTCACTCTGTACCTCGGCAGAGACATCAACACTTGGAACTGCCCTCACACACTCACAAATGTGGATCTGAAACACAATACGCAAGAACACACAAATACACCCATCGACTTTTTCATACAGGCATACACAATGGTTACCGGAAAACACACACACACACACACACACACACACACACTGTCACACTCGCAACACAGCACTCACACTGGGCTTCGGCAGAGCCATCAACACTTGGAACTGCCCTAACATACTCACAAACGTTTTCCCGACACACACATACACAAGAAACACACACAAACACCCATGGAATTTTTCTTACAGGCGTACACAGGGGGTTCTGAAACACACACAGACACACACACACTATCACACTCACAACACAGCACTCACACTGGGTCTCCAACACAGCCGTCAACACTTGGAACTGCTTTAACATAATCACAAACATGGTCCTGACACACACATATACAAATAACACACACAAACACCCATCGACTTTTTCTTGCAGGCATACACAATGGTTTCCTGCAAACACACACACACACACACACACACACAAAAGTCACACTCACGACAGAGCACTCACATTGGATCTCCAGCAGAGCCATCAACACTTGGAATTACCTTAACATATTCACAAACGTGGTCCCGAAACACACATGCAGAAGAAACACACAAAAACACCCTACGACTTTTTCTTACAGACATACACAATGGTATCCAGCAAAACACACACACACACACACACACACACACATACACTATCACACGCACAACACAGCACTCTCACTGGTTCCCCGGCATAGCCATCAACAGTTGGAACTGCCCTAACATACTCACAAACGTGGTCCCGACACACACATACACAAGAAACACACACAAACTCCCATTGACTTTTACTTACAGTCATGCACAATGGTTTCCGCAAACACACACACACACACTCTCACACTCACAACACAGCATTCACACTGGCACTTGAATCTGCCCTAACATACAAACAAACGTGGTCCCGACACACACATACACAAGAAACACACACAAACACCCATCAACTTTTTGTTACAGGCAGACAGAGTGGGGTTTCCCCAAACACACACACACACACACACACACACACACACACACACACACTGTCACACTAACAGCACAGTACGCACACTGGGCCTCGGCAGAGCCATCAACACTTGGAACTGCCCTAACATACTCAGAAACGTTTTACCGACACACACATACACAAGAAACACACACAAACACCCATCGACCTTTTCTTACAGACATACACAATGGTTTCCGGCGAACACACACACACACAGTCATACTTACAACACAGCACTCACAATGGGTATCCAGCAGAACCATCAACACTTGGAACTGCCCTAAAATATTGACAAATGTGGTTGCGACACACACATACACATGAAACTCACACAAACATCCATCGACTTAGTCTTACAGGCATACACAATGTTTTCCCGCCAACACAAACACGCACAAAAACACACACTGCCACACTCACAACACAGCATTCACACTGGCACTTGGAACTGCCACAACATACTCACATACGTGGTCCCGACACACACATACACAAGAAACACACACAAACACCCATTGAGTTTTTCTTACAGGCGTACACAGGGGGTTCTGAATCACACACAGACACACACACACTATCACACTCACAACACAGCACTCACACTGGGTCTCCAACACAGCCGTCAACACTTGGAACTGCTTTAATATAATCACAAACATGGTCCTGACCCACACATATACAAATAACACACACAAACACCCATCGACTTTTTCTTGCAGGCATACACAATGGTTTCCTGCAAACACACACACACACAGTCACACTTACCACACAGCACTCACAATGGGTATCCAGCAGAACCATCAACACTTGGAACTTCCCTAAAATATTGACAAATGTGGTCGCGACACACACATACACATGAAACTCACACAAACATCCATCGACTTATTCTTTTTTTTTTTTTTAAAGATTTTATTTATTTATTTATGTGACAGAGAGACAGCCAGCGAGAGAGGGAACACAGCAGGGGAGAGGGAGAGGAAGAAGCAGGCTCCCAGCCGAGGAGCCCGATGTGGGACTCGATCCCGGAACGCCAGGATCACGCCTTGAGCCGAAGGCAGACGCTTAACGACTGCGCTACCCAGGCGCCCCTCCATCGACTTATTCTTACAGGCATACACAATGTTTTCCCGCCAACACAAACTCACACAAAAACACACACTGCCGCACTCACAACGCAGCATTCACACTGGCACTTGGAACTGCCACAACATACTCACATACGTGGTCCCGACACACACATACACAAGAAACACACACAAACACCCATTGAGTTTTTCTTACAGGCGTACACAGGGGGTTCTGAAACACACACAGACACACACACACTATCACACTCACAACACAGCACTCACACTGGGTCTCCAACACAGCCGTCAACTCTTGGAACTGCTTTAACATAATCACAAACATGGTCCTGACACACACATATACAAATAACACACACAAACACCCATCGACTTTTTCTTGCAGGCATACACAATGGTTTCCTGCAAACACACACACACACACACACACACACACAAAAGTCACACTCACGACAGAGCACTCACATTGGATCTCCAGCAGAGCCATGAACACTTGGAATTACCTTAACATATTCACAAACGTGGTCCCGAAACACACATGCAGAAGAAACACACAAAAACACCCTACGACTTTTTCTTACAGACATACACAATGGTATCCAGCAAAACACACACACACACACACACACACATACACTATCACACGCACAACACAGCACTCACACTGGGTCCCCGGCATAGCCATCAACAGTTGGAACTGCCCTAACATACTCACAAACGTGGTCCCGACACACACATACACAAGAAACACACACAAACTCCCATTGACTTTTACTTACAGTCATGCACAATGGTTTCCGCAAACACACACACACACACACACTATCACACTCACAACACAGCATTCACACTGGCACTTGAATCTGCCCTAACATACAAACAAACGTGGTCCCGACACACACATACACAAGAAACACACACAAACACCCATCAACTTTTTGTTACAGGCAGACAGAGTGGGGTTTCCCCAAACACACACACACACACACACACACACTGTCACACTAACAGCACAGTACGCACACTGGGCCTCGGCAGAGCCATCAACACTTGGAACTGCCCTAACATACTCACAAACGTTTTCCCGACACACACATACACAAGAAACACACACAAACACCCATCGACTTTTTCTTACAGGCATGCACAACGGTTTCCCGCGAACACACACACACAGAGTCACACTTACAACACAGCACTCACAATGGGTATCCAGCAGAACCATCAACACTTGGAACTGCCCTAAAATATTGACAAATGTGGTCGCGACACACACATACACATGAAACTCACACAAACATCCATCGCCTTATTCTTACAGGCATACACAATGTTTTCCCGCCAACACAAACACACACAGAAACACACACTGCCACACTCACAACACAGCATTCACACTGGCACTTGGAACTGCCACAACATACTCACATACGTGGTCCCGACACACACATACACAAGAAACACACACAAACACCCATCGACTTTTTCTTAGAAGCATACACTGTGGGGTTCCCCCAAACACACACACACACACACAGACACACACACACTGTCACACTCACAACACAGCACTCTCACTGGGTCTCCAGCAGAGCCATCAACACTTGGAACTGCCCTAACATATTCACAAATGTGGTCCCGACACACACATACAGAAGAAACACACACAAACACCCATGGAATTTTTCTTATAGGCATACAGACTGGTTTCCTGCAAACACACACACAGACACGCACACACACTGTCACACTCACAACACACACTCACACTGGATATCCAGCAAACTCATGAACACTTGGAACTGCCCTCACAAACTCACAAATGTGGATCTGAAACACAATACGCAAGAACACACAAATACACCCATCGACTTTTTCATACAGGCATACACAATGGTTACCGGAAAACACACACACACACACACACACACTGTCACACTCGCAACACAGCACTCACACTGGGCCTCGGCAGAGCCATCAACACTTGGAACTGCCCTAACATACTCACAAACGTTTTCCCGACACACACATACACAAGAAACTCACACAAACACCCATGGAATTTTTCTTACAGGAGTACACAGGGGGTTCTGAAACACACACAGACACACACACACTATCACACTCACAACACAGCACTCACACTGGGTCTCCAACACAGCCGTCAACACTTGGAACTGCTTTAACATAATCACAAACATGGTCCTGACACACACATATACAAATAACACACACAAACACCCATCGACTTTTTCTTGCAGGCATACACAATGGTTTCCTGCAAACACACACACACACACACACACACACAAAAGTCACACTCACGACAGAGCACTCACATGGGATCTCCAGCAGAGCCATGAACACTTGGAATTACCTTAACATATTCACAAACGTGGTCCCGAAACACACATGCAGAAGAAACACACAAAAACACCCTACGACTTTTTCTTACAGACATACACAATGGTATCCAGCAAAACACACACACACACACACACACACACATACACTATCACACGCACAACACAGCACTCACACTGGGTCCCCGGCATAGCCATCAACAGTTGGAACTGCCCTAACATACTCACAAACGTGGTCCCGACACACACATACACAAGAAACACACACAAACTCCCATTGACTTTTACGTACAGTCATGCACAATGGTTTCCGCAAACACACACACACACTATCACACTCACAACACAGCATTCACACTGGCACTTGAATCTGCCCTAACATACACACAAACGTGGTCCCGACACACACATACACAAGAAACACACACAAACACCCATCAACTTTTTGTTACAGGCAGACAGAGTGGGGTTTCCCCAAACACACACACACACACACACACACACACTGTCACACTAACAGCACAGTACGCACACTGGGCCTCGGCAGAGCCATCAACACTTGGAACTGCCCTAACATACTCACAAACGTTTTCCCGACACACACATACACAAGAAACACACACAAACACCCATCGACTTTTTCTTACAGGCATACACAACGGTTTCCCGCGAACACACACACACACAGTCACACTTACAACACAGCACTCACAATGGGTATCCAGCAGAACCATCAACACTTGGAACTGCCCTAAAATATTGACAAATGTGGTCGCGACACACACATACACATGAAACTCACACAAACATCCATCGACTTATTCTTACAGGCATACACAATGTTTTCCCGCCATCACAAACACACACAGAAACACACACTGCCACACTCACAACACAGCATTCACACTGGCACTTGGAACTGCCACAACATACTCACATACGTGGTCCCGACACACACATACACAAGAAACACACACAAACACCCATCGACTTTTTCTTAGAAGCATACACTGTGGGGTTCCCCCAAACACACACACACACACAGACACACACACACTGTCACACTCACAACACAGCACTCTCACTGGGTCTCCAGCAGAGCCATCAACACTTGGAACTGCCCTAACATATTCACAAATGTGGTCCCGACACACACATACAGAAGAAACACACACAAACACCCATGGAATTTTTCTTATAGGCATACAGACTGGTTTCCTGCAAACACACACACAGACACGCACACACACTGTCACACTCACAACATACACTCACACTGGATATCCAGCAAACTCATGAACACTTGGAACTGCCCTCACACACTCACAAATGTGGATCTGAAACACAATACGCAAGAACACACAAATACACCCATCGACTTTTTCATACAGGCATACACAATGGTTACCGGAAAACACACACACACACGCACACACACACACTGTCACACTCGCAACACAGCACTCACACTGGGCCTCGGCAGAGCCATCAACACTTGGAACTGCCCTAACATACTCACAAACGTTTTCCCGACACACACATACACAAGAAACACACACAAACACCCATGGAATTTTTCTTACAGGCGTACACAGGGGGTTCTGAAACACACACAGACACACACACACTATCACACTCACAACACCGCACTCACACTGGGTCTCCAACACAGCCGTCAACACTTGGAACTGCTTTAACATAATCACAAACATGGTCCTGACACACACATATACAAATAACACACACAAACACCCATCGACTTTTTCTTGCAGGCATACACAATGGTTTCCTGCAAACACACACACACACACACACACAAAAGTCACACTCACGACAGAGCACTCACATTGGATCTCCAGCAGAGCCATGAACACTTGGAATTACCTTAACATATTCACAAACGTGGTCCCGAAACACACATGCAGAAGAAACACACAAAAACACCCTACGACTTTTTCTTACAGACATACACAATGGTATCCAGCAAAACACACACACACACACACACACACATACACTATCACACGCACAACACAGCACTCACACTGGTTCCCCGGCATAGCCATCAACAGTTGGAACTGCCCTAACATACTCACAAACGTGGTCCCGACACACACATACACAAGAAACACACACAAACTCCCATTGACTTTTACTTACAGTCATGCACAATGGTTTCCGCAAACACACACACACACACACTATCACACTCACAACACAGCATTCACACTGGCACTTGAATCTGCCCTAACATACAAACAAACGTGGTCCCGACACACACATACAGAAGAAACACACACAAACATCCATCAACTTTTTGTTACAGGCAGACAGAGTGGGGTTTCTCCAAACACACACACACACACACACTGTCACACTAACAGCACAGTACGCACACTGGGCCTCGGCAGAGCCATCAACACTTGGAACTGCCCTAACATACTCACAAACGTTTTCCCGACACACACATACACAAGAAACACACACAAACACCCATCGACTTTTTCTTACAGGCAAACACAACGGTTTCCCGCGAACACACACACACACAGTCACACTTACAACACAGCACTCACAATGGGTATCCAGCAGAACCATCAACACTTGGAACTGCCCTAAAATATTGACAAATGTGGTCGCGACACACACATACACATGAAACTCACACACACATCCATCGACTTATTCTTACAGGCATACACAATGTTTTCCCGCCAACACAAACACACACAGAAACACACACTGCCACACTCACAACACAGCATTCACACTGGCACTTGGAACTGCCACAACATACTCACATTGGTCCCGACACACACATACACAAGAAACACACACAAACACCCATCGACTTTTTCTTAGAAGCATACACTGTGGGGTTCCCCCAAACACACACACACACACAGACACACACACACTGTCACACTCACAACACAGCACTCTCACTGGGTCTCCAGCAGAGCCATCAACACTTGGAACTGCCCTAACATATTCACAAATGTGGTCCCGACACACACATACAGAAGAAACACACACAAACACCCATGGAATTTCTCTTATAGGCATACAGACTGGTTTCCTGCAAACACACACACAGACACGCACACACACTGTCACACTCACAACACACACTCACACTGGATATCCAGCAAACTCATGAACACTTGGAACTGCCCTCACACACTCACAAATGTGGATCTGAAACACAATACGCAAGAACACACAAATACACCCATCGACTTTTTCATACAGGCATACACAATGGTTACCGGAAAACACACACATTCACACACACACACTGTCACACTCGCAACACAGCACTCACACTGTGCCTCGGCAGAGCCATCAACACTTGGAACTGCCCTAACATACTCACAAACGTTTTCCCGACACACACATACACAAGAAACACACACAAACACCCATGGAATTTTTCTTACAGGCATACACAGGGGGTTCTGAAACACACACAGACACACACACACTATCACACTCACAACACAGCACTCACACTGGGTCTCCAACACAGCCGTCAACACTTGGAACTGCTTTAACATAATCACAAACATGGTCCTGACACACACATATACAAATAACACACACAAACACCCATCGACTTTTTCTTGCAGGCATACACAATGGTTTCCTGCAAACACACACACACACACACACAAAAGTCACACTCACGACAGAGCACTCACATTGGATCTCCAGCAGAGCCATGAACACTTGGAATTACCTTAACATATTCACAAACGTGGTCCCGAAACACACATGCAGAAGAAACACACAAAAACACCCTACGACTTTTTCTTACAGACATACACAATGGTATCCAGCAAAACACACACACACACACACACACACATACACTATCACACGCACAACACAGCACTCACACTGGGTCCCCGGCATAGCCATCAACAGTTGGAACTGCCCTAACATACTCACAAACGTGGTCCCGACACACACATACACAAGAAACACACACAAACTCCCATTGACTTTTACTTACAGTCATGCACAATGGTTTCCGCAAACACACACACACACACACTATCACACTCACAACACAGCATTCACACTGGCACTTGAATCTGCCCTAACATACAAAGAAACGTGGTCCCGACACACACATACAGAAGAAACACACACAAACACCCATCAACTTTTTGTTACAGGCAGACAGAGTGGGCTTTCCCCAAACACACACACACACAGAGACACACACACACTGTCACACTAACAGCACAGCACTCTCACTGGGTCTCCAGCAGAGCCATCAACACTTGGAACTGCCCTAACATATTCACAAATGTGGTCCCGACACACACATACAGAAGAAACACACACAAACACCCATCGAATTTTTCTTATAGGCATACAGACTGGTTTCCTGCAAACACGCACACAGACACGCACACACACTGTCACACTCACAACACACACTCACACTGGATATCCAGCAAACTCATGAACACTTGGAACTGCCCTCACACACTCACAAATGTGGATCTGAAACACAATACGCAAGAACACACAAATACACCCATCGACTTTTTCATACAGGCATACACAATGGTTACCCGAAAACACACACACACACACACACTCGCACACTCACAACACAGCACTCACTCTGTACCTCGGCAGAGACATCAACACTTGGAACTGCCCTAACATACTCACAAACGTTTTCCCAACACAGACATCCACAAGAAACACACAAACACCCATCGACATTCTTACAGGCGTACACAATGGTTTCCCGCAAACACACACGCACACACACTATCACATTCACAACACAGCACTCACAGTGCGTATCCAGCAGAGCCATCAACACTTGGAACTGCCCTCACACACTCACAAATGTGGATCTGAATCACAATACGCAAGAACACACAAATACACCCATCGACTTTTTCATACAGGCATACACAATGGTTACCCGAAAACACACACACACACACACACACTGTCACACTCGCAACACAGCACTCACACTGGGCCTCGGCAGAGCCATCAACACTTGGAACTGCCCTAACATACTCACAAACGTTTTCCCGACACACACATACACAAGAAACACACACAAACACCCATGGAATTTTTCTTACAGGCGTACACAGGGGGTTCTGAAACACACACAGACACACCCACACTATCACACTCACAACACAGCACTCACACTGGGTCTCCAACACAGCCGTCAACACTTGGAACTGCTTTAACATAATCACAAACATGGTCCTGACACACACATATACAAATAACACACACAAACACCCATCGACTTTTTCTTGCAGGCATACACTATGGTTTCCTGCAAACACACACACACACACATACACACAAAAGTCACACTCACGACAGAGCACTCACATTGGATTTCCAGCAGAGCCATGAACACTTGGAATTACCTTAACATATTCACAAACGTGGTCCCGAAACACACATGCAGAAGAAACACACAAAAACACCCTACGACTTTTTCTTACAGACATACACAATGGTATCCAGCAAAACACACACACACACACACACATACACTATCACACGCACAACACAGCACTCACACTGGGTCCCCGGCATAGCCATCAACAGTTGGAACTGCCCTAACATACAAACGTTTTCCCAACACAGACATACACAAGAAACACACAAACACCCATAGACATTTTCTTACAGGCGTACACAATGGTTTCCCGCAAACACACACGCACACACACTATCACACTCACAACACAGCACTCACAGTGCGTATCCAGCAGAGCCATCAACACTTGGAACTGCCCTCACACACTCACAAATGTGGATCTGAAACACAATACGCAAGAACACAAATATACCCATCGACTTTTTCATACAGGCATACACAATGGTTACCCGAAAACACACACACACACACACACACACTGTCACACTCGCAACACAGCACTCACACTGGGCCTCGGCAGAGCCATCAACACTTGGAACTGCCCTAACATACTCACAAACGTTTTCCCGACACACACATACACAAGAAACACACACAAACTCCCATTGACTTTTACTTACAGTCATGCACAATGGTTTCCGCAAACACACACACACACACACTCTCACACTCACAACACAGCATTCACACTGGCACTTGAATCTGCCCTAACATACAAACAAACGTGGTCCCGACACACACATACACAAGAAACACACACAAACACCCATCAACATTTTGTTACAGGCAGACAGAGTGGGGTTTCCCCAAACACACACACACAAACACACACACTGTCACACTAACAGCACAGTACGCACACTGGGCCTCGGCAGAGCCATCAACACTTGGAGCTGCCCTAACATACTCACAAACCTTTTCCCGACACACACATACACAAGAAACACACACAAACACCCATCGACTTTTTCTTACAGGCAAACACAACGGTTTCCCGCGAACACACACACACACAGTCACACTTACAACACAGCACTCACAATGGGTATCCAGCAGAACCATCAACACTTGGAACTGCCCTAAAATATTGACAAATGTGGTCGCGACACACACATACACATGAAACTCACACACACATCCATCGACTTATTCTTACAGGCATACACAATGTTTTCCCGCCAACACAAACACACACAGAAACACACACTGCCACACTCACAACACAGCATTCACACTGGCACTTGGAACTGCCACAACATACTCACATACGTGGTCCCGACACACACATACACAAGAAACACACACAAACACCCATCGACTTTTTCTTAGAAGCATACACTGTGGGGTTCCCCCAAACACACACACACACAGAGACACACACACACTATCACACTCACAACACAGTACTCTCACTGGGTCTCCAGCAGAGCCATCAACACTTGGAACTGCCCTAACATATTCACAAATGTGGTCCCGACACACACATACAGAAGAAACACACACAAACACCCATGGAATTTTTCTTATAGGCATACAGACTGGTTTCCTGCAAACACACACACAGACACGCACACACACTGTCACACTCACAACACACACTCACACTGGATATTCAGCAAACTCATGAACACTTGGAACTGCCCTCACACACTCACAAATGTGGATCTGAAACACAATACGCAAGAACACACAAATACACCCATCGACTTTTTCATACAGGCATACACAATGGTTACCCGAAAACACACACACACACACACACTCGCACACTCACAACACAGCACTCACTCTGTACCTCGGCAGAGACATCAACACTTGGAACTGCCCTAACATACTCACAAACGTTTTCCCAACACAGACATCCACAAGAAACACACAAACACCCATCGACATTCTTACAGGCGTACACAATGGTTTCCCGCAAACACACACGCACACACACTATCACATTCACAACACAGCACTCACAGTGCATATCCAGCAGAGCCATCAACAGTTGGAACTGCCCTCACACACTCACAAATGTGGATCTGAAACACAATACGCAAGAACACACAAATACACCCATCGACTTTTTCATACAGGCATACACAATGGTTACCCGAAAACACACACACACACACACACACTGTCACACTCGCAACACAGCACTCACACTGGGCCTCGGCAGAGCCATCAACACTTGGAACTGCCCTAACATACTCACAAACGTTTTCCCGACACACACATACACAAGAAACACACACAAACACCCATGGAATTTTTCTTACAGGCGTACACAGGGGGTTCTGAAACACACACAGACACACACACACTATCACACTCACAACACAGCACTCACACTGGGTCTCCAACACAGCCGTCAACACTTGGAACTGCTTTAACATAATCACAAACATGGTCCTGACACACACATATACAAATAACACACACAAACACCCATCGACTTTTTCTTGCAGGCATACACAATGGTTTCCTGCAAACACACACACACACACACACACACAAAAGTCACACTCACGACAGAGCACTCACATTGGATTTCCAGCAGAGCCATGAACACTTGGAATTACCTTAACATATTCACAAACGTGGTCCCGAAACACACATGCAGAAGAAACACACAAAAACACCCTACGACTTTTTCTTACAGACATACACAATGGTATCCAGCAAAACACACACACACACACACACACACATACACTATCACACGCACAACACAGCACTCACACTGGGTCCCCGGCATAGCCATCAACAGTTGGAACTGCCCTAACATACTCACAAACGTTTTCCCAACACAGACATACACAAGAAACACACAAACACCCATAGACATTTTCTTACAGGCGTACACAATGGTTTCCCGCAAACACACACGCACACACACTATCACACTCACAACACAGCACTCACAGTGCGTATCCAGCAGAGCCATCAACACTTGGAACTGCCCTCACACACTCACAAATGTGGATCTGAAACACAATACGCAAGAACACAAATACACCCATCGACTTTTTCATACAGGCATACACAATGGTTACCCGAAAACACACACACACACACACACACACTGTCACACTCGCAACACAGCACTCACACTAGGCCTCGGCAGAGCCATCAACACTTGGAACTGCCCTAACATACTCACAAACGTTTTCCCGACACACACATACACAAGAAACACACACAAACTCCCATTGACTTTTACTTACAGTCATGCACAATGGTTTCCGCAAACACACACACACACACACTCTCACACTCACAACACAGCATTCACACTGGCACTTGAATCTGCCCTAACATACAAACAAACGTGGTCCCGACACACACATACACAAGAAACACACACAAACACCCATCAACATTTTGTTACAGGCAGACAGAGTGGGGTTTCCCCAAACACACACACACAAACACACACACTGTCACACTAACAGCACAGTACGCACACTGGGCCTCGGCAGAGCCATCAACACTTGGAGCTGCCCTAACATACTCACAAACCTTTTCCCGACACACACATACACAAGAAACACACACACAAACACCCATCGACTTTTTCTTACAGGCAAACACAACGGTTTCCCGCGAACACACACACACACAGTCACACTTACAACTCAGCACTCACAATGGGTATCCAGCAGAACCATCAACACTTGGAACTGCCCTAAAATATTGACAAATGTGGTCGCGACACACACATACACATGAAACTCACACACACATCCATCGACTTATTCTTACAGGCATACACAATGTTTTCCCGCCAACACAAACACACACAGAAACACACACTGCCACACTCACAACACAGCATTCACACTGGCACTTGGAACTGCCACAACATACTCACATACGTGGTCCCGACACACACATACACAAGAAACACACACAAACACCCATCGACTTTTTCTTAGAAGCATACACTGTGGGGTTCCCCCAAACACACACACACACAGAGACACACACACACTATCACACTCACAACACAGTACTCTCACTGGGTCTCCAGCAGAGCCATCAACACTTGGAACTGCCCTAACATATTCACAAATGTGGTCCCGACACACACATACAGAAGAAACACACACAAACACCCATGGAATTTTTCTTATAGGCATACAGACTGGTTTCCTGCAAACACACACACAGACACGCACACACACTGTCACACTCACAACACACACTCACACTGGATATTCAGCAAACTCATGAACACTTGGAACTGCCCTCACACACTCACAAATGTGGATCTGAAACACAATACGCAAGAACACACAAATACACCCATCGACTTTTTCATACAGGCATACACAATGGTTACCCGAAAACACACACACACACACACACTCGCACACTCACAACACAGCACTCACTCTGTACCTCGGCAGAGACATCAACACTTGGAACTGCCCTAACATACTCACAAACGTTTTCCCAACACAGACATCCACAAGAAACACACAAACACCCATCGACATTCTTACAGGCGTACACAATGGTTTCCCGCAAACACACACGCACACACACTATCACATTCACAACACAGCACTCACAGTGCATATCCAGCAGAGCCATCAACACTTGGAACTGCCCTCACACACTCACAAATGTGGATCTGAAACACAATACGCAAGAACACACAAATACACCCATCGACTTTTTCATACAGGCATACACAATGGTTACCCGAAAACACACACACACACACACACACTGTCACACTCGCAACACAGCACTCACACTGGGCCTCGGCAGAGCCATCAACACTTGGAACTGCCCTAACATACTCACAAACGTTTTCCCGACACACACATACACAAGAAACACACACAAACACCCATGGAATTTTTCTTACAGGCGTACACAGGGGGTTCTGAAACACACACAGACACACACACACTATCACACTCACAACACAGCACTCACACTGGGTCTCCAACACAGCCGTCAACACTTGGAACTGCTTTAACATAATCACAAACATGGTCCTGACACACACATATACAAATAACACACACAAACACCCATCGACTTTTTCTTGCAGGCATACACAATGGTTTCCTGCAAACACACACACACACACACACACACAAAAGTCACACTCACGACAGAGCACTCACATTGGATTTCCAGCAGAGCCATGAACACTTGGAATTACCTTAACATATTCACAAACGTGGTCCCGAAACACACATGCAGAAGAAACACACAAAAACACCCTACGACTTTTTCTTACAGACATACACAATGGTATCCAGCAAAACACACACACACACACACACACACATACACTATCACACGCACAACACAGCACTCACACTGGGTCCCCGGCATAGCCATCAACAGTTGGAACTGCCCTAACATACTCACAAACGTTTTCCCAACACAGACATACACAAGAAACACACAAACACCCATAGACATTTTCTTACAGGCGTACACAATGGTTTCCCGCAAACACACACGCACACACACTATCACACTCACAACACAGCACTCACAGTGCGTATCCAGCAGAGCCATCAACACTTGGAACTGCCCTCACACACTCACAAATGTGGATCTGAAACACAATACGCAAGAACACAAATACACCCATCGACTTTTTCATACAGGCATACACAATGGTTACCCGAAAACACACACACACACACACACACACTGTCACACTCGCAACACAGCACTCACACTAGGCCTCGGCAGAGCCATCAACACTTGGAACTGCCCTAACATACTCACAAACGTTTTCCCGACACACACATACACAAGAAACACACACAAACTCCCATTGACTTTTACTTACAGTCATGCACAATGGTTTCCGCAAACACACACACACACACACTCTCACACTCACAACACAGCATTCACACTGGCACTTGAATCTGCCCTAACATACAAACAAACGTGGTCCCGACACACACATACACAAGAAACACACACAAACACCCATCAACATTTTGTTACAGGCAGACAGAGTGGGGTTTCCCCAAACACACACACACAAACACACACACTGTCACACTAACAGCACAGTACGCACACTGGGCCTCGGCAGAGCCATCAACACTTGGAGCTGCCCTAACATACTCACAAACCTTTTCCCGACACACACATACACAAGAAACACACACAAACACCCATCGACTTTTTCTTACAGGCAAACACAACGGTTTCCCGCGAACACACACACACACAGTCACACTTACAACTCAGCACTCACAATGGGTATCCAGCAGAACCATCAACACTTGGAACTGCCCTAAAATATTGACAAATGTGGTCGCGACACACACATACACATGAAACTCACACACACATCCATCGACTTATTCTTACAGGCATACACAATGTTTTCCCGCCAACACAAACACACACAGAAACACACACTGCCACACTCACAACACAGCATTCACACTGGCACTTGGAACTGCCACAACATACTCACATACGTGGTCCCGACACACACATACACAAGAAACACACACAAACACCCATCGACTTTTTCTTAGAAGCATACACTGTGGGGTTCCCCCAAACACACACACACACAGAGACACACACACACTATCACACTCACAACACAGTACTCTCACTGGGTCTCCAGCAGAGCCATCAACACTTGGAACTGCCCTAACATATTCACAAATGTGGTCCCGACACACACATACAGAAGAAACACACACAAACACCCATGGAATTTTTCTTATAGGCATACAGACTGGTTTCCTGCAAACACACACACAGACACGCACACACACTGTCACACTCACAACACACACTCACACTGGATATTCAGCAAACTCATGAACACTTGGAACTGCCCTCACACACTCACAAATGTGGATCTGAAACACAATACGCAAGAACACACAAATACACCCATCGACTTTTTCATACAGGCATACACAATGGTTACCCGAAAACACACACACACACACACACTCGCACACTCACAACACAGCACTCACTCTGTACCTCGGCAGAGACATCAACACTTGGAACTGCCCTAACATACTCACAAACGTTTTCCCAACACAGACATCCACAAGAAACACACAAACACCCATCGACATTCTTACAGGCGTACACAATGGTTTCCCGCAAACACACACGCACACACACTATCACATTCACAACACAGCACTCACAGTGCGTATCCAGCAGAGCCATCAACAGTTGGAACTGCCCTCACACACTCACAAATGTGGATCTGAAACACAATACGCAAGAACACACAAATACACCCATCGACTTTTTCATACAGGCATAAACAATGGTTACCCGAAAACACACACACACACACACACACTGTCACACTCGCAACACAGCACTCACACTGGGCCTCGGCAGAGCCATCAACACTTGGAACTGCCCTAACATACTCACAAACGTTTTCCCGACACACACATACACAAGAAACACACACAAACACCCATGGAATTTTTCTTACAGGCGTACACAGGGGGTTCTGAAACACACACAGACACACACACACTATCACACTCACAACACAGCACTCACACTGGGTCTCCAACACAGCCGTCAACACTTGGAACTGCTTTAACATAATCACAAACATGGTCCTGACACACACATATACAAATAACACACACAAACACCCATCGACTTTTTCTTGCAGGCATACACAATGGTTTCCTGCAAACACACACACACACACACACACACAAAAGTCACACTCACGACAGAGCACTCACATTGGATTTCCAGCAGAGCCATGAACACTTGGAATTACCTTAACATATTCACAAACGTGGTCCCGAAACACACATGCAGAAGAAACACACAAAAACACCCTACGACTTTTTCTTACAGACATACACAATGGTATCCAGCAAAACACACACACACACACACACACACATACACTATCACACGCACAACACAGCACTCACACTGGGTCCCCGGCATAGCCATCAACAGTTGGAACTGCCCTAACATACTCACAAACGTTTTCCCAACACAGACATACACAAGAAACACACAAACACCCATAGACATTTTCTTACAGGCGTACACAATGGTTTCCCGCAAACACACACGCACACACACTATCACACTCACAACACAGCACTCACAGTGCGTATCCAGCAGAGCCATCAACACTTGGAACTGCCCTCACACACTCACAAATGTGGATCTGAAACACAATACGCAAGAACACAAATACACCCATCGACTTTTTCATACAGGCATACACAATGGTTACCCGAAAACACACACACACACACACACACACTGTCACACTCGCAACACAGCACTCACACTAGGCCTCGGCAGAGCCATCAACACTTGGAACTGCCCTAACATACTCACAAACGTTTTCCCGACACACACATACACAAGAAACACACACAAACTCCCATTGACTTTTACTTACAGTCATGCACAATGGTTTCCGCAAACACACACACACACACACTCTCACACTCACAACACAGCATTCACACTGGCACTTGAATCTGCCCTAACATACAAACAAACGTGGTCCCGACACACACATACACAAGAAACACACACAAACACCCATCAACATTTTGTTACAGGCAGACAGAGTGGGGTTTCCCCAAACACACACACACAAACACACACACTGTCACACTAACAGCACAGTACGCACACTGGGCCTCGGCAGAGCCATCAACACTTGGAGCTGCCCTAACATACTCACAAACCTTTTCCCGACACACACATACACAAGAAACACACACAAACACCCATCGACTTTTTCTTACAGGCAAACACAACGGTTTCCCGCGAACACACACACACACAGTCACACTTACAACTCAGCACTCACAATGGGTATCCAGCAGAACCATCAACACTTGGAACTGCCCTAAAATATTGACAAATGTGGTCGCGACACACACATACACATGAAACTCACACACACATCCATCGACTTATTCTTACAGGCATACACAATGTTTTCCCGCCAACACAAACACACACAGAAACACACACTGCCACACTCACAACACAGCATTCACACTGGCACTTGGAACTGCCACAACATACTCACATACGTGGTCCCGACACACACATACACAAGAAACACACACAAACACCCATCGACTTTTTCTTAGAAGCATACACTGTGGGGTTCCCCCAAACACACACACACACAGAGACACACACACACTATCACACTCACAACACAGTACTCTCACTGGGTCTCCAGCAGAGCCATCAACACTTGGAACTGCCCTAACATATTCACAAATGTGGTCCCGACACACACATACAGAAGAAACACACACAAACACCCATGGAATTTTTCTTATAGGCATACAGACTGGTTTCCTGCAAACACACACACAGACACGCACACACACTGTCACACTCACAACACACACTCACACTGGATATTCAGCAAACTCATGAACACTTGGAACTGCCCTCACACACTCACAAATGTGGATCTGAAACACAATACGCAAGAACACACAAATACACCCATCGACTTTTTCATACAGGCATACACAATGGTTACCCGAAAACACACACACACACACACACTCGCACACTCACAACACAGCACTCACTCTGTACCTCGGCAGAGACATCAACACTTGGAACTGCCCTAACATACTCACAAACGTTTTCCCAACACAGACATCCACAAGAAACACACAAACACCCATCGACATTCTTACAGGCGTACACAATGGTTTCCCGCAAACACACACGCACACACACTATCACATTCACAACACAGCACTCACAGTGCGTATCCAGCAGAGCCATCAACACTTGGAACTGCCCTCACACACTCACAAATGTGGATCTGAAACACAATACGCAAGAACACACAAATACACCCATCGACTTTTTCATACAGGCATACACAATGGTTACCCGAAAACACACACACACACACACACACTGTCACACTCGCAACACAGCACTCACACTGGGCCTCGGCAGAGCCATCAACACTTGGAACTGCCCTAACATACTCACAAACGTTTTCCCGACACACACATACACAAGAAACACACACAAACACCCATGGAATTTTTCTTACAGGCGTACACAGGGGGTTCTGAAACACACACAGACACACACACACTATCACACTCACAACACAGCACTCACACTGGGTCTCCAACACAGCCGTCAACACTTGGAACTGCTTTAACATAATCACAAACATGGTCCTGACACACACATATACAAATAACACACACAAACACCCATCGACTTTTTCTTGCAGGCATACACAATGGTTTCCTGCAAACACACACACACACACACACAAAAGTCACACTCACGACAGAGCACTCACATTGGATCTCCAGCAGAGCCATGAACACTTGGAATTACCTTAACATATTCACAAACGTGGTCCCGAAACACACATGCAGAAGAAACACACAAAAACACCCTACGACTTTTTCTTACAGACATACACAATGGTATCCAGCAAAACACACACACACACACACACACACATACACTATCACACGCACAACACAGCACTCACACTGGGTCCCCGGCATAGCCATCAACAGTTGGAACTGCCCTAACATACTCACAAACGTGGTCCCGACACACACATACACAAGAAACACACACAAACTCCCATTGACTTTTACTTACAGTCATGCACAATGGTTTCCGCAAACACACACACACACACACTCTCACACTCACAACACAGCATTCACACTGGCACTTGAATCTGCCCTAACATACAAAGAAACGTGGTCCCGACACACACATACAGAAGAAACACACACAAACACCCATCAACTTTTTGTTACAGGCAGACAGAGTGGGCTTTCCCCAAACACACACACACACACACACACACACACACTGTCACACTAACAGCACAGTACGCACACTGGGCCTCGGCAGAGCCATCAACACTTGGAACTGCCCTAACATACTCACAAACGTTTTCCCGACACACACATACACAAGAAACACACACAAACACCCATCGACTTTTTCTTACAGGCATACACAACGGTTTCCCGCGAACACACACACACACAGTCACACTTACAACACAGCACTCACAATGGGTATCCAGCAGAACCATCAACACTTGGAACTGCCCTAAAATATTGACAAATGTGGTCGCGACACACACATACACATGAAACTCACACACACATCCATCGACTTATTCTTACAGGCATACACAATGTTTTCCCGCCAACACAAACACACACAGAAACACACACTGCCACACTCACAACACAGCATTCACACTGGCACTTGGAACTGCCACAACATACTCACATACGTGGTCCCGACACACACATACACAAGAAACACACACAAACACCCATCGACTTTTTCTTAGAAGCATACACTGTGGGGTTCCCCCAAACACACACACACACACACAGACACACACAAATTGTCACACTCACAACACAGCACTCTCACTGGGTCTCCAGCAGAGCCATCAACACTTGGAACTGCCCTAACATATTCACAAATGTGGTCCCGACACACACATACAGAAGAAACACACACAAACACCCATCGAATTTTTCTTATAGGCATACAGACTGGTTTCCTGCAAACACACACACAGACACGCACACACACTGTCACACTCACAACACACACTCACACTGGATATCCAGCAAACTCATGAACACTTGGAACTGCCCTCACACACTCACAAATGTGGATCTGAAACACAATACGCAAGAACACACAAATACACCCATCGACTTTTTCATACAGGCATACACAATGGTTACCCGAAAACACACACACACACTGTCACACTCGCAATACAGCACTCACACTGGGCCCCGTCAGAGCCATCAACACTTGGAACTGCCCTCACACACTCACAAATGTGGATCTGAAACACAATACGCAAGAACACACAAATACACCCATCGACTTTTTCATACAGGCATACACAATGGTTACCTGAAAACACACACACACACACACACACTGTCACACTCGCAACACAGCACTCACACTGGGCCTCGGTAGAGCCATCAACACTTGGAACTGCCCTAACATACTCACAAACGTTTTCCCAACACACACATACACAAGAAACACACACAAACACCCATGGAATTTTTCCTACAGGCGTACACAGGGGGTTCTGAAACACACACAGACACACACACACTATCACACTCACAACACAGCACTCACACTAGGTCTCCAACACAGCCGTCAACACTTGGAACTGCTTTAACATAATCACAAACATGGTCCTGACACACACATATACAAATAACACACACAAACACCCATCGACTTTTTCTTGCAGGCATACACAATGGTTTCCTGCAAACACACACACACACACACACAAAAGGCACACTCACGACAGAGCACTCACATTGGATCTCCAGCAAAGCCATGAACACTTGGAATTACCTTAACATATTCACAAACGTGGTCCCGAAACACACATGCAGAAGAAACACACAAAAACACCCTACGACTTTTTCTTACAGACATACACAATGGTATCCAGCAAAACACACACACACACACACACACATACACTATCACACGCACAACACAGCACTCACACTGGGTCCCCGGCATAGCCATCAACAGTTGGAACTGCCCTAACATACTCACAAACGTTTTACCGACACACACATACACAAGAAACACACACAAACTCCCATTGACTTTTACTTACAGTCATGCACAATGGTTTCCGCAAACACACACACACACACACTATCACACTCACAACACAGCATTCACACCGGCACTTGAATCTGCCCTAACATACAAACAAACGTGGTCCTGACACACACATACACAAGAAACACACACAAACACCCATCAACTTTTTGTTACAGGCAGACAGAGTGGGGTTTCCACAAACACACACACACACACACACACTGTCACACTAACAGCACAGTACGCACACTGGGCCTCTGCAGAGCCATCAACACTTGGAACTGCCCTAACATACTCACAAACGTTTTACCGACACACACATACACAAGAAACACACAGAAACACCCATCGAATTTTTCTTACAGGCATACACAACGGTTTCCCGTGAACACACACACACACAGTCACACTTACAACACAGCACTCACAATGGGTATCCAGCAGAACCATCAACACTTGGAACTGCCCTAAAATATTGACAAATGTGGTCGCGACACACACATACACATGAAACTCACACAAACATCCATCGACTTATTCTTACAGGCATACACAATGTTTTCCCGCCAACACAGACACACACAAAAACACACACTGCCACACTCACAACACAGCATTCACACTGACACTTGGAACTGCCACAACATACTCACATACGTGGTCCCGACACACACATACACAAGAAACACACACAAACACCCATCGACTTTTTCTTAGAAGCATACAATGTGGGACTCCCCCAAACACACACACACACACACAGACACACACACACTGTCACACTCACAACACAGCACTCTCACTGGGTCTCCAGCAGAGCCATCAACACTTGGAACTGCCCTAACATATTCACAAATGTGGTCCCGACACACACATACAGAAGAAACACACACAAACACCCATGGAATTTTTCTTATAGGCATACAGACTGGTTTCCTGCAAACACACACACAGACACGCACACACACTGTCACACTCACAACACACACTCACACTGGATATCCAGCAAACTCATGAACACTTGGAACTGCCCTCACACACTCAGAAATGTGGATCTGAAACACAATACGCAAGAACACACAAATACACCCATCGACTTTTTCATACAGGCATACACAATGGTTACCCGAAAACACACACACACACACACTCTCACACTCACAACACATCACTCACTCTGTACCTCGGCAGAGACATCAACACTTGGAACTGCCCTCACACACTCACAAATGTGGATCTGAAACACAATACGCAAGAACACACAAATACACCCATCGACTTTTTCATACAGGCATACACAATGGTTACCGGAAAACACACACACACACACACACACACTGTCACACTCGCAACACAGCACTCACACTGGGCCTCGGCAGAGCCATCAACACTTGGAACTGCCCTAACATACTCACAAACGTTTTCCCGACACACACATATACAAGAAACACACACAAACAGCCATGGAATTTTTCTTACAGGCGTACACAGGGGCTTCTGAAACACACACACACACACACACACTATCACACTCACAACACAGCACTCACACTGGGTCTCCAACACAGCCGTCAACACTTGGAACTGCTTTAACATAATCACAAACATGGTCCTGACACACACATATACAAATAACACACACAAACACCCATCGACTTTTTCTTGCAGGCATACACAATGGTTTCCTGCAAACACACACACACACACACACACACAAAAGTCACACTCACGACAGAGCACTCACATTGGATCTCCAGGAGAGCCATGAACCATTGGAATTACCTTAACATATTCAGAAACGTGGTCCCGAAACACACATGCAGAAGAAACACACAAAAACACCATACGACTTTTTCTTACAGACATACACAATGGTATCCAGCAAAACACACACACACACACACACACATACACTATCACACGCACAACACAGCACTCACACTGGGTCCCCGGCATAGCCATCAACAGTTGGAACTGCCCTAACATACTCACAAACGTGGTCCCGACACACACATACACAAGAAACACACACAAACTCCCATTGACTTTTACTTACAGTCATGCACAATGGTTTCCGCAAACACACACACACACACACTCTCACACTCACAACACAGCATTCACACTGGCACTTGAATCTGCCCTAACATACAAACAAACGTGGTCCCGACACACACATACACAAGAAACACACACAAACACCCATCAACATTTTGTTACAGGCAGACAGAGTGGGGTTTCCCCAAACACACACACACACACACACACACTGTCACACTAACAGCACAGTACGCACACTGGGCCTCGGCAGAGCCATCAACACTTGGAACTGCCCTAACATACTCACAAACGTTTTCCCGACACACACATACACAAGAAACACACACAAACACCCATCGACTTTTTCTTACAGGCATACACAACGGTTTCCCGCGAACACACACACACACAGTCACACTTACAACACAGCACTCACAATGGGTATCCAGCAGAACCATCAACACTTGGAACTGCCCTAAAATATTGACAAATGTGGTCGCGACACACACATACACATGAAACTCACACAAACATCCATCGACTTATTCTTACAGGCATACACTGTGGGGTTCCCCCAAACACACACACACACAGAGACACACACACACTGTCACACTCACAACACACCACTCTCACTGGGTCTCCAGCAGAGCCATCAAAACTTGGAACTGCCCTTACATATTCACAAATGCGGTCCCGACACACACATACAGAAGAAACACACACAAACACCCATGGAATTTTTCTTATACGCATACAGACTGGTTTCCTGCAAACACACACACAGACACGCAAACACACTGTCACACTCACAACACACACTCACACTGGATATCCAGCAAACTCATGAACACTTGGAACTGCCCTCACACACTCACAAATGTGGATCTGAAACACAATACGCAAGAACACACAAATACACCCATCGACTTTTTCATACAGGCATACACAATGGTTACCCGAAAACACACACACACACACACACTCTCACACTCACAACACAGCACTCACTCTGTACCTCGGCAGAGACATCAACAGTTGGAACTGCCCTCACACACTCACAAATGTGGATCTGAAACACAATACGCAAGAACACACAAATACACCCATCGACATTTTCATACAGGCATACACAATGGTTACCGGAAAACACACACACACACACACACTGTCACACTCGCAACACAGCACTCACACTGGGCCTCGGTAGAGCCATCAACACTTGGAACTGCCCTAACATACTCACAAACGTTTTCCCAACACACACATACACAAGAAACACACACAAACACCCATGGAATTTTTCCTACAGGCGTACACAGGGGGTTCTGAAACACACACAGACACACACACACTATCACACTCACAACACAGCACTCACACTAGGTCTCCAACACAGCCGTCAACACTTGGAACTGCTTTAACATAATCACAAACATGGTCCTGACACACACATATACAAAAAACACACACAAACACCCATCGACTTTTTCTTGCAGGCATACACAATGGTTTCCTGCAAACACACACACACACACACACACACACACAAAAGTCACACTCACGACAGAGCACTCACATTGGATCTCCAGCAGAGCCATGAACACTTGGAATTACCTTAACATATTCAGAAACGTGGTCCCGAAACACACATGCAGAAGAAACACACAAAAACACCCTACGACTTTTTCTTACAGACATACACAATGGTATCCAGCAAAACACACACATACACACACACATACACTATCACACGCACAACACAGCACTCACACTGGGTCCCCGGCATAGCCATCAACAGTTGGAACTGCCCTAACATACTCACAAACGTGGTCCCGACACACACATACACAAGAAACACACACAAACTCCCATTGACTTTTACTTACAGTCATGCACAATGGTTTCCGCAAACACACACACACACACTATCACACTCACAACACAGCATTCACACTGGCACTTGAATCTGCCCTAACATACAAACAAACGTGGTACCGACACACACATACAGAAGAAACACACACAAACACCCATCAACATTTTGTTACAGGCAGACAGAGTGGGGTTTCCCCAAACACACACACACACACACACACACACACTGTCACTATAACAGCACAGTACGCACACTGGGCCTCGGCAGAGCCATCAACACTTGGAACTGCCCTAACATACTCACACACGTTTTACCGACACACACATACACAAGAAACACACACAAACACCCATCGACTTTTTCTTACAGGCATACACAACGGTTTCCGGCGAACACACACACACACAGTCACACTTACAACACAGCACTCACAATGGGTATACAGCAGAACCATCAACACTTGGAACTGCCCTAAAATATTGACAAATGTGGTCGCGACACACACATACACATGAAACTCACACAAACATCCATCGACTTATTCTTACAGGCATACACAATGTTTCCCCGCCAACACAAACACACACAGAAACACACACTGCCACACTCACAACACAGCATTCACACTGGCACTTGGAACTGCCACAACATACTCACATACGTGGTCCCGACACACACATACACAAGAAACACACACAAACACCCATCGACTTTTTCTTAGAAGCATACACTGTGGGGTTCCCCCAAACACACACACACACAGAGACACACACACACTATCACACTCACAACACAGCACTCTCACTGGGTCTCCAGCAGAGCCATCAACACTTGGAACTGCCCTAACATATTCACAAATGTGGTCCCGACACACACATACAGAAGAAACACACACAAACACCCATCGAATTTTTCTTATAGGCATACAGACTGGTTTCCTGCAAACACGCACACAGACACGCACACACACTGTCACACTCACAACACACACTCACACTGGATATCCAGCAAACTCATGAACACTTGGAACTGCCCTCACACACTCACAAATGTGGATCTGAAACACAATACGCAAGAACACACAAATACACCCATCGACTTTTTCATACAGGCATACACAATGGTTACCCGAAAACACACACACACACACACACTCGCACACTCACAACACAGCACTCACTCTGTACCTCGGCAGAGACATCAACACTTGGAACTGCCCTAACATACTCACAAACGTTTTCCCAACACAGACATCCACAAGAAACACACAAACACCCATCGACATTCTTACAGGCGTACACAATGGTTTCCCGCAAACACACACGCACACACACTATCACATTCACAACACAGCACTCACAGTGCGTATCCAGCAGAGCCATCAACACTTGGAACTGCCCTCACACACTCACAAATGTGGATCTGAATCACAATACGCAAGAACACACAAATACACCCATCGACTTTTTCATACAGGCATACACAATGGTTACCCGAAAACACACACACACACACACACACTGTCACACTCGCAACACAGCACTCACACTGGGCCTCGGCAGAGCCATCAACACTTGGAACTGCCCTAACATACTCACAAACGTTTTCCCGACACACACATACACAAGAAACACACACAAACACCCATGGAATTTTTCTTACAGGCGTACACAGGGGGTTCTGAAACACACACAGACACACCCACACTATCACACTCACAACACAGCACTCACACTGGGTCTCCAACACAGCCGTCAACACTTGGAACTGCTTTAACATAATCACAAACATGGTCCTGACACACACATATACAAATAACACACACAAACACCCATCGACTTTTTCTTGCAGGCATACACAATGGTTTCCTGCAAACACACACACACACACATACACACAAAAGTCACACTCACGACAGAGCACTCACATTGGATTTCCAGCAGAGCCATGAACACTTGGAATTACCTTAACATATTCACAAACGTGGTCCCGAAACACACATGCAGAAGAAACACACAAAAACACCCTACGACTTTTTCTTACAGACATACACAATGGTATCCAGCAAAACACACACACACACACACACATACACTATCACACGCACAACACAGCACTCACACTGGGTCCCCGGCATAGCCATCAACAGTTGGAACTGCCCTAACATACAAACGTTTTCCCAACACAGACATACACAAGAAACACACAAACACCCATAGACATTTTCTTACAGGCGTACACAATGGTTTCCCGCAAACACACACGCACACACACTATCACACTCACAACACAGCACTCACAGTGCGTATCCAGCAGAGCCATCAACACTTGGAACTGCCCTCACACACTCACAAATGTGGATCTGAAACACAATACGCAAGAACACAAATATACCCATCGACTTTTTCATACAGGCATACACAATGGTTACCCGAAAACACACACACACACACACACACACTGTCACACTCGCAACACAGCACTCACACTGGGCCTCGGCAGAGCCATCAACACTTGGAACTGCCCTAACATACTCACAAACGTTTTCCCGACACACACATACACAAGAAACACACACAAACTCCCATTGACTTTTACTTACAGTCATGCACAATGGTTTCCGCAAACACACACACACACACACTCTCACACTCACAACACAGCATTCACACTGGCACTTGAATCTGCCCTAACATACAAACAAACGTGGTCCCGACACACACATACACAAGAAACACACACAAACACCCATCAACATTTTGTTACAGGCAGACAGAGTGGGGTTTCCCCAAACACACACACACAAACACACACACTGTCACACTAACAGCACAGTACGCACACTGGGCCTCGGCAGAGCCATCAACACTTGGAGCTGCCCTAACATACTCACAAACCTTTTCCCGACACACACATACACAAGAAACACACACAAACACCCATCGACTTTTTCTTACAGGCAAACACAACGGTTTCCCGCGAACACACACACACACAGTCACACTTACAACACAGCACTCACAATGGGTATCCAGCAGAACCATCAACACTTGGAACTGCCCTAAAATATTGACAAATGTGGTCGCGACACACACATACACATGAAACTCACACACACATCCATCGACTTATTCTTACAGGCATACACAATGTTTTCCCGCCAACACAAACACACACAGAAACACACACTGCCACACTCACAACACAGCATTCACACTGGCACTTGGAACTGCCACAACATACTCACATACGTGGTCCCGACACACACATACACAAGAAACACACACAAACACCCATCGACTTTTTCTTAGAAGCATACACTGTGGGGTTCCCCCAAACACACACACACACAGAGACACACACACACTATCACACTCACAACACAGTACTCTCACTGGGTCTCCAGCAGAGCCATCAACACTTGGAACTGCCCTAACATATTCACAAATGTGGTCCCGACACACACATACAGAAGAAACACACACAAACACCCATGGAATTTTTCTTATAGGCATACAGACTGGTTTCCTGCAAACACACACACAGACACGCACACACACTGTCACACTCACAACACACACTCACACTGGATATTCAGCAAACTCATGAACACTTGGAACTGCCCTCACACACTCACAAATGTGGATCTGAAACACAATACGCAAGAACACACAAATACACCCATCGACTTTTTCATACAGGCATACACAATGGTTACCCGAAAACACACACACACACACACACTCGCACACTCACAACACAGCACTCACTCTGTACCTCGGCAGAGACATCAACACTTGGAACTGCCCTAACATACTCACAAACGTTTTCCCAACACAGACATCCACAAGAAACACACAAACACCCATCGACATTCTTACAGGCGTACACAATGGTTTCCCGCAAACACACACGCACACACACTATCACATTCACAACACAGCACTCACAGTGCATATCCAGCAGAGCCATCAACAGTTGGAACTGCCCTCACACACTCACAAATGTGGATCTGAAACACAATACGCAAGAACACACAAATACACCCATCGACTTTTTCATACAGGCATACACAATGGTTACCCGAAAACACACACACACACACACACACTGTCACACTCGCAACACAGCACTCACACTGGGCCTCGGCAGAGCCATCAACACTTGGAACTGCCCTAACATACTCACAAACGTTTTCCCGACACACACATACACAAGAAACACACACAAACACCCATGGAATTTTTCTTACAGGCGTACACAGGGGGTTCTGAAACACACACAGACACACACACACTATCACACTCACAACACAGCACTCACACTGGGTCTCCAACACAGCCGTCAACACTTGGAACTGCTTTAACATAATCACAAACATGGTCCTGACACACACATATACAAATAACACACACAAACACCCATCGACTTTTTCTTGCAGGCATACACAATGGTTTCCTGCAAACACACACACACACACACACACACAAAAGTCACACTCACGACAGAGCACTCACATTGGATTTCCAGCAGAGCCATGAACACTTGGAATTACCTTAACATATTCACAAACGTGGTCCCGAAACACACATGCAGAAGAAACACACAAAAACACCCTACGACTTTTTCTTACAGACATACACAATGGTATCCAGCAAAACACACACACACACACACACACACATACACTATCACACGCACAACACAGCACTCACACTGGGTCCCCGGCATAGCCATCAACAGTTGGAACTGCCCTAACATACTCACAAACGTTTTCCCAACACAGACATACACAAGAAACACACAAACACCCATAGACATTTTCTTACAGGCGTACACAATGGTTTCCCGCAAACACACACGCACACACACTATCACACTCACAACACAGCACTCACAGTGCGTATCCAGCAGAGCCATCAACACTTGGAACTGCCCTCACACACTCACAAATGTGGATCTGAAACACAATACGCAAGAACACAAATACACCCATCGACTTTTTCATACAGGCATACACAATGGTTACCCGAAAACACACACACACACACACACACACTGTCACACTCGCAACACAGCACTCACACTAGGCCTCGGCAGAGCCATCAACACTTGGAACTGCCCTAACATACTCACAAACGTTTTCCCGACACACACATACACAAGAAACACACACAAACTCCCATTGACTTTTACTTACAGTCATGCACAATGGTTTCCGCAAACACACACACACACACACTCTCACACTCACAACACAGCATTCACACTGGCACTTGAATCTGCCCTAACATACAAACAAACGTGGTCCCGACACACACATACACAAGAAACACACACAAACACCCATCAACATTTTGTTACAGGCAGACAGAGTGGGGTTTCCCCAAACACACACACACAAACACACACACTGTCACACTAACAGCACAGTACGCACACTGGGCCTCGGCAGAGCCATCAACACTTGGAGCTGCCCTAACATACTCACAAACCTTTTCCCGACACACACATACACAAGAAACACACACAAACACCCATCGACTTTTTCTTACAGGCAAACACAACGGTTTCCCGCGAACACACACACACACAGTCACACTTACAACTCAGCACTCACAATGGGTATCCAGCAGAACCATCAACACTTGGAACTGCCCTAAAATATTGACAAATGTGGTCGCGACACACACATACACATGAAACTCACACACACATCCATCGACTTATTCTTACAGGCATACACAATGTTTTCCCGCCAACACAAACACACACAGAAACACACACTGCCACACTCACAACACAGCATTCACACTGGCACTTGGAACTGCCACAACATACTCACATACGTGGTCCCGACACACACATACACAAGAAACACACACAAACACCCATCGACTTTTTCTTAGAAGCATACACTGTGGGGTTCCCCCAAACACACACACACACAGAGACACACACACACTATCACACTCACAACACAGTACTCTCACTGGGTCTCCAGCAGAGCCATCAACACTTGGAACTGCCCTAACATATTCACAAATGTGGTCCCGACACACACATACAGAAGAAACACACACAAACACCCATGGAATTTTTCTTATAGGCATACAGACTGGTTTCCTGCAAACACACACACAGACACGCACACACACTGTCACACTCACAACACACACTCACACTGGATATTCAGCAAACTCATGAACACTTGGAACTGCCCTCACACACTCACAAATGTGGATCTGAAACACAATACGCAAGAACACACAAATACACCCATCGACTTTTTCATACAGGCATACACAATGGTTACCCGAAAACACACACACACACACACACTCGCACACTCACAACACAGCACTCACTCTGTACCTCGGCAGAGACATCAACACTTGGAACTGCCCTAACATACTCACAAACGTTTTCCCAACACAGACATCCACAAGAAACACACAAACACCCATCGACATTCTTACAGGCGTACACAATGGTTTCCCGCAAACACACACGCACACACACTATCACATTCACAACACAGCACTCACAGTGCATATCCAGCAGAGCCATCAACACTTGGAACTGCCCTCACACACTCACAAATGTGGATCTGAAACACAATACGCAAGAACACACAAATACACCCATCGACTTTTTCATACAGGCATACACAATGGTTACCCGAAAACACACACACACACACACACACTGTCACACTCGCAACACAGCACTCACACTGGGCCTCGGCAGAGCCATCAACACTTGGAACTGCCCTAACATACTCACAAACGTTTTCCCGACACACACATACACAAGAAACACACACAAACACCCATGGAATTTTTCTTACAGGCGTACACAGGGGGTTCTGAAACACACACAGACACACACACACTATCACACTCACAACACAGCACTCACACTGGGTCTCCAACACAGCCGTCAACACTTGGAACTGCTTTAACATAATCACAAACATGGTCCTGACACACACATATACAAATAACACACACAAACACCCATCGACTTTTTCTTGCAGGCATACACAATGGTTTCCTGCAAACACACACACACACACACACACACAAAAGTCACACTCACGACAGAGCACTCACATTGGATTTCCAGCAGAGCCATGAACACTTGGAATTACCTTAACATATTCACAAACGTGGTCCCGAAACACACATGCAGAAGAAACACACAAAAACACCCTACGACTTTTTCTTACAGACATACACAATGGTATCCAGCAAAACACACACACACACACACACACACATACACTATCACACGCACAACACAGCACTCACACTGGGTCCCCGGCATAGCCATCAACAGTTGGAACTGCCCTAACATACTCACAAACGTTTTCCCAACACAGACATACACAAGAAACACACAAACACCCATAGACATTTTCTTACAGGCGTACACAATGGTTTCCCGCAAACACACACGCACACACACTATCACACTCACAACACAGCACTCACAGTGCGTATCCAGCAGAGCCATCAACACTTGGAACTGCCCTCACACACTCACAAATGTGGATCTGAAACACAATACGCAAGAACACAAATACACCCATCGACTTTTTCATACAGGCATACACAATGGTTACCCGAAAACACACACACACACACACACACACTGTCACACTCGCAACACAGCACTCACACTAGGCCTCGGCAGAGCCATCAACACTTGGAACTGCCCTAACATACTCACAAACGTTTTCCCGACACACACATACACAAGAAACACACACAAACTCCCATTGACTTTTACTTACAGTCATGCACAATGGTTTCCGCAAACACACACACACACACACTCTCACACTCACAACACAGCATTCACACTGGCACTTGAATCTGCCCTAACATACAAACAAACGTGGTCCCGACACACACATACACAAGAAACACACACAAACACCCATCAACATTTTGTTACAGGCAGACAGAGTGGGGTTTCCCCAAACACACACACACAAACACACACACTGTCACACTAACAGCACAGTACGCACACTGGGCCTCGGCAGAGCCATCAACACTTGGAGCTGCCCTAACATACTCACAAACCTTTTCCCGACACACACATACACAAGAAACACACACAAACACCCATCGACTTTTTCTTACAGGCAAACACAACGGTTTCCCGCGAACACACACACACACAGTCACACTTACAACTCAGCACTCACAATGGGTATCCAGCAGAACCATCAACACTTGGAACTGCCCTAAAATATTGACAAATGTGGTCGCGACACACACATACACATGAAACTCACACACACATCCATCGACTTATTCTTACAGGCATACACAATGTTTTCCCGCCAACACAAACACACACAGAAACACACACTGCCACACTCACAACACAGCATTCACACTGGCACTTGGAACTGCCACAACATACTCACATACGTGGTCCCGACACACACATACACAAGAAACACACACAAACACCCATCGACTTTTTCTTAGAAGCATACACTGTGGGGTTCCCCCAAACACACACACACACAGAGACACACACACACTATCACACTCACAACACAGTACTCTCACTGGGTCTCCAGCAGAGCCATCAACACTTGGAACTGCCCTAACATATTCACAAATGTGGTCCCGACACACACATACAGAAGAAACACACACAAACACCCATGGAATTTTTCTTATAGGCATACAGACTGGTTTCCTGCAAACACACACACAGACACGCACACACACTGTCACACTCACAACACACACTCACACTGGATATTCAGCAAACTCATGAACACTTGGAACTGCCCTCACACACTCACAAATGTGGATCTGAAACACAATACGCAAGAACACACAAATACACCCATCGACTTTTTCATACAGGCATACACAATGGTTACCCGAAAACACACACACACACACACACTCGCACACTCACAACACAGCACTCACTCTGTACCTCGGCAGAGACATCAACACTTGGAACTGCCCTAACATACTCACAAACGTTTTCCCAACACAGACATCCACAAGAAACACACAAACACCCATCGACATTCTTACAGGCGTACACAATGGTTTCCCGCAAACACACACGCACACACACTATCACATTCACAACACAGCACTCACAGTGCGTATCCAGCAGAGCCATCAACAGTTGGAACTGCCCTCACACACTCACAAATGTGGATCTGAAACACAATACGCAAGAACACACAAATACACCCATCGACTTTTTCATACAGGCATAAACAATGGTTACCCGAAAACACACACACACACACACACACTGTCACACTCGCAACACAGCACTCACACTGGGCCTCGGCAGAGCCATCAACACTTGGAACTGCCCTAACATACTCACAAACGTTTTCCCGACACACACATACACAAGAAACACACACAAACACCCATGGAATTTTTCTTACAGGCGTACACAGGGGGTTCTGAAACACACACAGACACACACACACTATCACACTCACAACACAGCACTCACACTGGGTCTCCAACACAGCCGTCAACACTTGGAACTGCTTTAACATAATCACAAACATGGTCCTGACACACACATATACAAATAACACACACAAACACCCATCGACTTTTTCTTGCAGGCATACACAATGGTTTCCTGCAAACACACACACACACACACACACACAAAAGTCACACTCACGACAGAGCACTCACATTGGATTTCCAGCAGAGCCATGAACACTTGGAATTACCTTAACATATTCACAAACGTGGTCCCGAAACACACATGCAGAAGAAACACACAAAAACACCCTACGACTTTTTCTTACAGACATACACAATGGTATCCAGCAAAACACACACACACACACACACACACATACACTATCACACGCACAACACAGCACTCACACTGGGTCCCCGGCATAGCCATCAACAGTTGGAACTGCCCTAACATACTCACAAACGTTTTCCCAACACAGACATACACAAGAAACACACAAACACCCATAGACATTTTCTTACAGGCGTACACAATGGTTTCCCGCAAACACACACGCACACACACTATCACACTCACAACACAGCACTCACAGTGCGTATCCAGCAGAGCCATCAACACTTGGAACTGCCCTCACACACTCACAAATGTGGATCTGAAACACAATACGCAAGAACACAAATACACCCATCGACTTTTTCATACAGGCATACACAATGGTTACCCGAAAACACACACACACACACACACACACTGTCACACTCGCAACACAGCACTCACACTAGGCCTCGGCAGAGCCATCAACACTTGGAACTGCCCTAACATACTCACAAACGTTTTCCCGACACACACATACACAAGAAACACACACAAACTCCCATTGACTTTTACTTACAGTCATGCACAATGGTTTCCGCAAACACACACACACACACACTCTCACACTCACAACACAGCATTCACACTGGCACTTGAATCTGCCCTAACATACAAACAAACGTGGTCCCGACACACACATACACAAGAAACACACACAAACACCCATCAACATTTTGTTACAGGCAGACAGAGTGGGGTTTCCCCAAACACACACACACAAACACACACACTGTCACACTAACAGCACAGTACGCACACTGGGCCTCGGCAGAGCCATCAACACTTGGAGCTGCCCTAACATACTCACAAACCTTTTCCCGACACACACATACACAAGAAACACACACAAACACCCATCGACTTTTTCTTACAGGCAAACACAACGGTTTCCCGCGAACACACACACACACAGTCACACTTACAACTCAGCACTCACAATGGGTATCCAGCAGAACCATCAACACTTGGAACTGCCCTAAAATATTGACAAATGTGGTCGCGACACACACATACACATGAAACTCACACACACATCCATCGACTTATTCTTACAGGCATACACAATGTTTTCCCGCCAACACAAACACACACAGAAACACACACTGCCACACTCACAACACAGCATTCACACTGGCACTTGGAACTGCCACAACATACTCACATACGTGGTCCCGACACACACATACACAAGAAACACACACAAACACCCATCGACTTTTTCTTAGAAGCATACACTGTGGGGTTCCACCAAACACACACACACACAGAGACACACACACTATCACACTCACAACACAGCACTCTCACTGGGTCTCCAGCAGAGCCATCAACACTTGGAACTGCCCTAACATATTCACAAATGTGGTCCCGACACACACATACAGAAGAAACACACACAAACACCCATGGAATTTTTCTTATAGGCATACAGACTGGTTTCCTGCAAACACACACACAGACACGCACACACACTGTCACACTCACAACACACACTCACACTGGATATTCAGCAAACTCATGAACACTTGGAACTGCCCTCACACACTCACAAATGTGGATCTGAAACACAATACGCAAGAACACACAAATACACCCATCGACTTTTTCATACAGGCATACACAATGGTTACCCGAAAACACACACACACACACACACTCGCACACTCACAACACAGCACTCACTCTGTACCTCGGCAGAGACATCAACACTTGGAACTGCCCTAACATACTCACAAACGTTTTCCCAACACAGACATCCACAAGAAACACACAAACACCCATCGACATTCTTACAGGCGTACACAATGGTTTCCCGCAAACACACACGCACACACACTATCACATTCACAACACAGCACTCACAGTGCGTATCCAGCAGAGCCATCAACACTTGGAACTGCCCTCACACACTCACAAATGTGGATCTGAAACACAATACGCAAGAACACACAAATACACCCATCGACTTTTTCATACAGGCATACACAATGGTTACCCGAAAACACACACACACACACACACACTGTCACACTCGCAACACAGCACTCACACTGGGCCTCGGCAGAGCCATCAACACTTGGAACTGCCCTAACATACTCACAAACGTTTTCCCGACACACACATACACAAGAAACACACACAAACACCCATGGAATTTTTCTTACAGGCGTACACAGGGGGTTCTGAAACACACACAGACACACACACACTATCACACTCACAACACAGCACTCACACTGGGTCTCCAACACAGCCGTCAACACTTGGAACTGCTTTAACATAATCACAAACATGGTCCTGACACACACATATACAAATAACACACACAAACACCCATCGACTTTTTCTTGCAGGCATACACAATGGTTTCCTGCAAACACACACACACACACACACACACAAAAGTCACACTCACGACAGAGCACTCACATTGGATTTCCAGCAGAGCCATGAACACTTGGAATTACCTTAACATATTCACAAACGTGGTCCCGAAACACACATGCAGAAGAAACACACAAAAACACCCTACGACTTTTTCTTACAGACATACACAATGGTATCCAGCAAAACACACACACACACACACACACACATACACTATCACACGCACAACACAGCACTCACACTGGGTCCCCGGCATAGCCATCAACAGTTGGAACTGCCCTAACATACTCACAAACGTTTTCCCAACACAGACATACACAAGAAACACACAAACACCCATAGACATTTTCTTACAGGCGTACACAATGGTTTCCCGCAAACACACACGCACACACACTATCACACTCACAACACAGCACTCACAGTGCGTATCCAGCAGAGCCATCAACACTTGGAACTGCCCTCACACACTCACAAATGTGGATCTGAAACACAATACGCAAGAACACAAATACACCCATCGACTTTTTCATACAGGCATACACAATGGTTACCCGAAAACACACACACACACACACACACACTGTCACACTCGCAACACAGCACTCACACTGGGCCTCGGCAGAGCCATCAACACTTGGAACTGCCCTAACATACTCACAAACGTTTTCCCGACACACACATACACAAGAAACACACACAAACTCCCATTGACTTTTACTTACAGTCATGCACAATGGTTTCCGCAAACACACACACACACACACTCTCACACTCACAACACAGCATTCACACTGGCACTTGAATCTGCCCTAACATACAAACAAACGTGGTCCCGACACACACATACACAAGAAACACACACAAACACCCATCAACATTTTGTTACAGGCAGACAGAGTGGGGTTTCCCCAAACACACACACACAAACACACACACTGTCACACTAACAGCACAGTACGCACACTGGGCCTCGGCAGAGCCATCAACACTTGGAGCTGCCCTAACATACTCACAAACCTTTTCCCGACACACACATACACAAGAAACACACACAAACACCCATCGACTTTTTCTTACAGGCAAACACAACGGTTTCCCGCGAACACACACACACACAGTCACACTTACAACTCAGCACTCACAATGGGTATCCAGCAGAACCATCAACACTTGGAACTGCCCTAAAATATTGACAAATGTGGTCGCGACACACACATACACATGAAACTCACACACACATCCATCGACTTATTCTTACAGGCATACACAATGTTTTCCCGCCAACACAAACACACACAGAAACACACACTGCCACACTCACAACACAGCATTCACACTGGCACTTGGAACTGCCACAACATACTCACATACGTGGTCCCGACACACACATACACAAGACACACACACAAACACCCATCGACTTTTTCTTAGAAGCATACACTGTGGGGTTCCCCCAAACACACACACACACAGAGACACACACACACTATCACACTCACAACACAGTACTCTCACTGGGTCTCCAGCAGAGCCATCAACACTTGGAACTGCCCTAACATATTCACAAATGTGGTCCCGACACACACATACAGAAGAAACACACACAAACACCCATGGAATTTTTCTTATAGGCATACAGACTGGTTTCCTGCAAACACACACACAGACACGCACACACACTGTCACACTCACAACACACACTCACACTGGATATTCAGCAAACTCATGAACACTTGGAACTGCCCTCACACACTCACAAATGTGGATCTGAAACACAATACGCAAGAACACACAAATACACCCATCGACTTTTTCATACAGGCATACACAATGGTTACCCGAAAACACACACACACACACACACTCGCACACTCACAACACAGCACTCACTCTGTACCTCGGCAGAGACATCAACACTTGGAACTGCCCTAACATACTCACAAACGTTTTCCCAACACAGACATCCACAAGAAACACACAAACACGCATCGACATTCTTACAGGCGTACACAATGGTTTCCCGCAAACACACACGCACACACACTATCACATTCACAACACAGCACTCACAGTGCGTATCCAGCAGAGCCATCAACACTTGGAACTGCCCTCACACACTCACAAATGTGGATCTGAAACACAATACGCAAGAACACACAAATACACCCATCGACTTTTTCATACAGGCATACACAATGGTTACCCGAAAACACACACACACACACACACACTGTCACACTCGCAACACAGCACTCACACTGGGCCTCGGCAGAGCCATCAACACTTGGAACTGCCCTAACATACTCACAAACGTTTTCCCGACACACACATACACAAGAAACACACACAAACACCCATGGAATTTTTCTTACAGGCGTACACAGGGGGTTCTGAAACACACACAGACACACACACACTATCACACTCACAACACAGCACTCACACTGGGTCTCCAACACAGCCGTCAACACTTGGAACTGCTTTAACATAATCACAAACATGGTCCTGACACACACATATACAAATAACACACACAAACACCCATCGACTTTTTCTTGCAGGCATACACAATGGTTTCCTGCAAACACACACACACACACACACACACAAAAGTCACACTCACGACAGAGCACTCACATTGGATTTCCAGCAGAGCCATGAACACTTGGAATTACCTTAACATATTCACAAACGTGGTCCCGAAACACACATGCAGAAGAAACACACAAAAACACCCTACGACTTTTTCTTACAGACATACACAATGGTATCCAGCAAAACACACACACACACACACACACACATACACTATCACACGCACAACACAGCACTCACACTGGGTCCCCGGCATAGCCATCAACAGTTGGAACTGCCCTAACATACTCACAAACGTTTTCCCAACACAGACATACACAAGAAACACACAAACACCCATAGACATTTTCTTACAGGCGTACACAATGGTTTCCCGCAAACACACACGCACACACACTATCACACTCACAACACAGCACTCACAGTGCGTATCCAGCAGAGCCATCAACACTTGGAACTGCCCTCACACACTCACAAATGTGGATCTGAAACACAATACGCAAGAACACAAATACACCCATCGACTTTTTCATACAGGCATACACAATGGTTACCCGAAAACACACACACACACACACACACACTGTCACACTCGCAACACAGCACTCACACTGGGCCTCGGCAGAGCCATCAACACTTGGAACTGCCCTAACATACTCACAAACGTTTTCCCGACACACACATACACAAGAAACACACACAAACTCCCATTGACTTTTACTTACAGTCATGCACAATGGTTTCCGCAAACACACACACACACACACTCTCACACTCACAACACAGCATTCACACTGGCACTTGAATCTGCCCTAACATACAAACAAACGTGGTCCCGACACACACATACACAAGAAACACACACAAACACCCATCAACATTTTGTTACAGGCAGACAGAGTGGGGTTTCCCCAAACACACACACACAAACACACACACTGTCACACTAACAGCACAGTACGCACACTGGGCCTCGGCAGAGCCATCAACACTTGGAGCTGCCCTAACATACTCACAAACCTTTTCCCGACACACACATACACAAGAAACACACACAAACACCCATCGACTTTTTCTTACAGGCAAACACAACGGTTTCCCGCGAACACACACACACACAGTCACACTTACAACACAGCACTCACAATGGGTATCCAGCAGAACCATCAACACTTGGAACTGCCCTAAAATATTGACAAATGTGGTCGCGACACACACATACACATGAAACTCACACACACATCCATCGACTTATTCTTACAGGCATACACAATGTTTTCCCGCCAACACAAACACACACAGAAACACACACTGCCACACTCACAACACAGCATTCACACTGGCACTTGGAACTGCCACAACATACTCACATACGTGGTCCCGACACACACATACACAAGAAACACACACAAACACCCATCGACTTTTTCTTAGAAGCATACACTGTGGGGTTCCCCCAAACACACACACACACAGAGACACACACACACTATCACACTCACAACACAGCACTCTCACTGGGTCTCCAGCAGAGCCATCAACACTTGGAACTGCCCTAACATATTCACAAATGTGGTCCCGACACACACATACAGAAGAAACACACACAAACACCCATGGAATTTTTCTTATAGGCATACAGACTGGTTTCCTGCAAACACACACACGACACGCACACACACTGTCACACTCACAACACACACTCACACTGGATATCCAGCAAACTCATGAACACTTGGAACTGCCCTCACACACTCACAAATGTGGATCTGAAACACAATACGCAAGAACACACAAATACACCCATCGACTTCTTCATACAGGCATACACAATGGTTACCCGAAAACACACACACACACACACACACACTCTCACACTCACAACACAGCACTCACTCTGTACCTCGGCATAGACATCAACACTTGGAACTGCCCTAACATACTCACAAACGTTTTCCCAACACAGACATACACAAGAAACACACAAACACCCATCGACATTTTCTTACAGGCGTACACAATGGTTTCCCGCAAACACACACGCACACACACTATCACACTCACAACACGGCACTCACAGTGCGTATCCAGCAGAGCCATCAACACTTGGAACTGCCCTCACACACTCACAAATGTGGATCTGAAACACAATACGCAAGAACACACAAATACACCCATTGACTTTTTCATACAGGCATACACAATGGTTACCAGAAAACACACACACACACACACACTGTCACACTCGCAACACAGCACTCACACTGGGCCTCGGCAGAGCCATCAACACTTGGAACTGCCCTAACATACTCACAAACGTTTTCCCGACACACACATACACAAGAAACACACACAAACAGCCATGGAATTTTTCTTACAGGCGTACACAGGGGGTTCTGAAACACACACAGACACACACACACTATCACACTCACAACACCGCACTCACACTGGGTCTCCAACACAGCCGTCAACACTTGGAACTGCTTTAACATAATCACAAACATGGTCCTGACACACACATATACAAATAACACACACAAACACCCATCGACTTTTTATTGCAGGCATACACAATGGTTTCCTGCAAACACACACACACACACACACACACACACAAAAGTCACACTCAAGACAGAGCACTCACATTGGATCTCCAGCAGAACCATGAACACTTGGAAATTCCTTAACATATTCACAAACGTGGTCCCGAAACACACATACAGAAGAAACACACACAAACACCCATGGAATTTTTCTTATAGGCATACAGACTGGTTTCCTGCAAACACACACACAGACACGCACACACACTGTCACACTCACAACACACACTCACACTGGATATCCAGCAAACTCATGAACACTTGGAACTGCCCTCACACACACACAAATGTGGATCTGAAACACAATACGCAAGACCACACAAATACACCCATCGACTTTTTCATGCAGGCATACACAATGGTTACCCGAAAACACACACACACACACACAAACTCTCACACTCACAACACAGCACTCACTCTGTACCTCGGCAGAGACATCAACACTTGGAACTGCCCTCACACACTCACAAATGTGGATCTGAAACACAATACGCAAGAACACACAAATACACCCATCGACTTTTTCATACAGGCATACACAATGGTTATCCGAAAACACACACACACACACACACACTGTCACACTCGCAACACAGCACTCACACTGGGCCTCGGCAGAGCCATCAACACTTGGAACTGCCCTAACATACTCACAAACGTTTTCCCGACACACACATATACAAGAAACACACACAAACAGCCATGGAATTTTTCTTACAGGCGTACACAGGGGGTTCTGAAACACACACAGACACACACACACACTATCACACTCACAACACAGCACTCACACTGGGTCTCCAACACAGCCGTCAACACTTGGAACTGCTTTAACATAATCACAAACATGGTCCTGACACACACATATACAAATAACACACACAAACACCCATCGACTTTTTCTTGCAGGCATACACAATGGTTTCCTGCAAACACACACACACACACACACATAAAAGTCACACTCACGACAGAGCACTCACATTGGATCTCCAGCAGAGCCATGAACACTTGGAATTACCTTAACATATTCACAAACGTGGTCCCGAAACACACATGCAGAAGAAACACACAAAAACACCCTACGACTTTTTCTTACAGACATACACAATGGTATCCAGCAAAACACACACACACACACACATACACTATCACACGCACAACACAGCACTCACACTGGGTCCCCGGCATAGCCATCAACAGTTGGAACTGCCCTAACATACTCACAAACGTGGTCCCGACACACACATACACAAGAAACACACACAAACTCCCATTGACTTTTACTTACAGTCATGCACAATGGTTTCCGCAAACACACACACACACACACTATCACACTCACAACACAGCATTCACACTGGCACTTGAATCTGCCCTAACATACAAACAAACGTGGTCCCGACACACACATACACAAGAAACACACACAAACACCCATCAACATTTTGTTACAGGCAGACAGAGTGGGGTTTCCCCAAACACACACACACACACACACACTGTCACACTAACAGCACAGTACGCACACTGGGCCTCGGCAGAGCCATCAACACTTGGAACTGCCCTAACATACTCACAAACGTTTTCCCGACACACACATACACAAGAAACACACACAAACACCCATCGACTTTTTCTTACAGGCATACACAACGGTTTCCCGCGAACACACACACACACAGTCACACTTACAACACAGCACTCACAATGGGTATCCAGCAGAACCATCAACACTTGGAACTGCCCTAAAATATTGACAAATGTGGTCGCGACACACACATACACATGAAACTCACACACACATCCATCGACTTATTCTTACTGGCATACACAAGGTTTTCCCGCCAACACAAACACACACAGAAACACACACTGCCACACTCACAACACAGCATTCACACTGGCACTTGGAACTGCCACAACATACTCACATACGTGGTCCCGACACACACATACACAAGAAACACACACAAACACCCATCGACTTTTTCTTAGAAGCATACACTGTGGGGTTCCCCCAAACACACACACACACAGAGACACACACACACTGTCACACTCACAACACAGCACTCTCACTGGGTCTCCAGCAGAGCCATCAACACTTGGAACTGCCCTAACATATTCAAAAA